>NC_057866.1:49582222-49599722 GCF_019393635.1 Dromiciops gliroides
TGCCTTTTTCTTATTTGTTTGTTGATTTTGGTTTGGGGTGGTTGGTTGTGCTCTTTAAAAACAACAGGTTGGTTTGTTTTCCTTGATGCCTCTTCCAAAGAAAACTTCTTCTTAAAAGGCAAAAATCCTCAAAGGACTTGGGAGCTTTTTAATGCTTTTGTAATCATCCTCGATAGTAGGTATTGAAGGCCCTGGCCTCATTTTCCACCCCCTTATGTTGTGATGGGACCTACAAGCACAGGCCTTGGTGTGCTGAGCCCTGCTGTGCCTATGTTCAGCTGATCCCCAATTGGCTAGCTGCCAAAGGAGACACCCATAACATTTCTTACTTGGTTTGTCTATTCCCCTCCACTCACCCTAAGTCAGGGGTTCTTAACCTGAGGTCAATAAACTTGTTTTTTTTTTCATTTTTTTGATAACTATATTTCAACATAATTGGCTTCTTTTATAGATTCCTTTTTATTTTATGAAAGCAATCTAAATGGGAAGGGGTGGGGCAGTGAAAGGCATTCCTGCTCAAGTTCTAATGGCACAAAATCCAGGAAATGAAGTGCTCACAACTGCCTAATCCCGTGCTTAGGACACCATCTTGTTTAAAACAAAGGGGATTCTCTGGATAACTTGACTAAGTACCTTAGCTTTTAAAAATCTATAGTGGGGGGCAGCTAGGTGGTGCAGTGGATAAAGCACCCGCCCTGGATTCAGGAGGACCTGAGTTCAAAGCTGGCCTCAGACACTTGACACTAGCTGTGTGACCATGGGCAAGTCACTTTACTTTCACTGCCCTGCAAAAAACGAACAAGAACAAGAACAACAAAAAAATCTATAGTGGAAGCAATAAGAAAGTAGAAAGATACCAACACTGAACACATAGGCAGCAGCTCTCCACGGGATTGCTCAACCTGATAAAATTAATATGAACCTCATTCACTCATTCATTCAACAAACACACATTTAATGGGTACTTGGCCCTCCAGAATATGATTATATGGCCACCATATCTGACATATTAGAAAATAAGATGCTATGTTTCCTTTCAAATCAGATGGAAGAGACCTCTGCAAACTCCTGGTCAAATAACATTACCCAACAAGTGGACATTCAGCCTCTGTCTGAAGACCTCCAAGAAAAGGGAACCCACCACATTATCACAAGCTGATCCACTTATATCAAGTCTAAATTCCCTTCTTCATAACTTCTATTCATTGAACCTGGGTGTGTTCTCTGGGACCATAAAGAACAGACCTAATCCCTCTTCCATGAGGATAGATGATGTCCCCCCCCCTCCCCACCCTAAATAATTTCTTCTCCAGGCTGAACATCCCCAGTAACTTTAACTTATTTTCACACGACGTGAATTCAAGGCTCTCCAATATGCTGTTCGATATACTTGATATACTGTCTTTTTGATTCTCCCTAGCTTATCAATATCCTTCACAAACTGTCATGTGTAGAACTGAACATAATACAACATATGAGGTCTTTTTCTTTTAAATTACACTTCTCTGAATGAATCCCAATATTTCCTTTGCATTTTTGGCCACCACATCACGCTACTAACTCCTTTGAATTCACAGTCCACTAAAATCCCCAAATAATCCACCTTCACAAATCAGTGACTTTGGAAATGTCTTTCCTTTCCTCAAATGGTGATGCAAAGAGTTCTTCTTTATCTCCTTCCCCCTTCCTTCTATACCCCCTCTCCCCTGGAGAAGTGCTCTCCCAAGCAACCTCTCCAGCATTTTCAAGAGTCTTGAGTCCATGTCACATGAAGACTAGTTGAAAGAATTGGGCCTGCTTAGCCTGGAGAAAAGAAAACTTGGGGGGGACATCATAAATGTCTTCAATAACTACATCAGAGAAGAGAGGAGGCACTATCTAGAACTTGAGAAGTAAGGATGTTTTGTTTTAAACTGCCTTCCTTGTTTCAATTCAATTAATATCTGTTTAGCCTCAAGTAAATGCATAGTTAGGAAGTATGGGGAATAGAAAGAAGTATGATGTAATAATAATCCTGCTCTCAAGCAATTTATAATCTAGTTGGAGAGACAAGACATACCCACAGTAATAGATAACTAATAATATCAAGGAATACATAAAAGATGTCCAGTGTTTGGTACAGACAAGCAGGGTCAAAGGAACACGGAGTAGGGAGAGGTCACTGCCTTTGAGTGGTCAGGAAACAGTTCCTAGAAGAGATAGGAAACAAGAAGAAAGTTTTTTTAGCCTTTTCAGGACTCAGTTTCTCATCTTTATAAAGGGTAGATCAGATTAGAGGCCCCTTGCATTTCCAAAATTCTATGGGAATTTTATTAGGTTTTAGAAATGCATAAAATCCAATAAATTTTTTTTTATAATTTTATATAAAATGTTTAGGCAACGAGGTGGTATAATGGAGAGAGCTCTTGACTTTCAAGTCAGAAAGATCTGAGTTCAAATCTTATCTCAGATACTTAATAGCAGTGTGATCTGGGTAAAATCACTCAAGGTCCCCCAGCCTCAGTTTCCTTATCTGTAAAATAAAGATCACAGCATCTAATTCCCAGATTGTTGTAAGTATCAAGTGAGACAATCTATGTAAAGTGTTTTACAGACATTTAAAGCACTATATAAATACAAGCTCTTTTTATTTTTAACATTGATTGAAAAAAATTTTGAATTCTTAATTCTTTTCCTTCCTCCCACCCCTCCCCCAATCAATTGAAAAGGCAAAGTATGTGATATCAATTATACATGTAAATAGTGCAAAACATATTTCCATATTAGCAATGTTGCAAAAAAAGCAAGAAAAATAAAGAAAGTGAAAAAAATTAAGGTTCAAGTTACATTCAAGCTTCATCAGTTCTCTTTCTGGGAGTGGTTAGCATATTTTTTTTCCTTCTTAAATCCTTCAGAATTGTCTTGGATCATTGTCTTTCAGAGAAGTTAAGTCTTGATTATCTATTACACAGTAAAAGAAATATATATGTATATGTGTGTATATATATGTGTATGTGCATATGTAGGTGTATCTTTATACATATGCACACATACATACATACATACATACATACATACATATATTTATAGGAAAGTTGCCCCAATGGACTGTGGTATGTGTGATACCCTTCAAGAATCAGGAGCATCATTGGGAGGTTGGGAAGAGTAGATTTAGAGGGAAAGAATTAAAAAAGAACCATGTTTAGTCCCCTTCAATGTTTATTGTATAAGCTTCTCTCCTCGGATTGGTGGACAGCCCCTTCCTGTTTTTAGCATCTTCCAGCATGCCTGTTTTTGCCTCAGAGCCACATATTTGATATCTAACGGTATCAAGACTTTTAAAATTATTAAACCATCCTGTACACGGCCTGTACAGTCTGAAACCAGGGAGGGTGTTCAAACACCAGAACTCTTGAGAAGTAGAGTTGTGGCTGAATAATTATGGGTGAGGGGAAAGAGAAGGTCATGAGCACCAGCTGTGGCCCCTCTAGGGCCATGGGCTGGTGCCCATGGCATCCTCTCCCAGTTCTCCTTCTACACTCCTCACAACCCCAGCTTGGAGCCTGGGTGGAATGTCCTACTCAGAGAGCCTGGGGGTGGGGTAAGGAGATATGCTGGGTAGAATCACTCACTAAGCCTCAGCTGTGCTTTGCCCAGCTAAGTCTCCACCAAAGAAGTGGCCACACCCCTCCAGGCTCTCCACCCAGGTAACTGGGACCAATCTCCATTTAGTCTGAGACTGTGGTAACCCTTCTACCCCCAGACCCCTCTCCTCTAGAGGCCAGCGATAACACTAGTCTCTAGGCCTGGAGAGAACAAGGTTCTTCCTGTTCTGTTCATTAAGCTTTGCATCAGTTCATACTAGTCTTCTTAGGTTTTTCTGAAACTATCCTGCTCCTCATTTCTTATAACACCATAGTATTCCATCACAAACATATTCCACAACTTGTTTAGCCATTTCCCAATTGATGGTCATCCCCTCGATTTCCAATTCTTTGCTAACGCAAAAAGAGTTGGCCAGCTCTTATTATTATTATACCTATAAATTGAACCTGGAAGGATTTGGATAAGTATTTGGACAGCTGAGTTTGGATGTGTTTAAGGAAAGAATAAAATGAGCAAAGGAATGGAAGCAAGAAGATACATGGTATGTTTAGGGGATAATAAAGAGAGCAGCCTATTCAGAGATGAGATTTAGAGTGGGATATGATTATAGAGGGTCTTAAATGCTAGCTTAAAGAATTTTGCTTTTATTGTAAAGGTAGTTTTTTGAGTAGGAAAGGAACATTTGACTAGTATATTGTCATTACCCAGCCAGGGAAAAGTGTCGAGTCTCCCTATATTTGACCCACTGAAGCAAAGAGGGACTCATTACCCAAACAATGTGAGCTAGGTAACACACACCATATGCCACAGTCTTTATTTCTAGCATGCCCTCAATACAATTAAGCACAGTTATGTTTACACAACTGTAGGCAGTCTCCTTGAAACACCCACCATGTTTAATTCTATTTCTTCTTTCTGTATTTCAAGAGATCCAATGTGGTATTAGCCAGCCTACCTGCTTTCAGTCCTTCTTGTCCTTCTCTAAACAAATATTTATTAATTGCTGTGTTTATTTTCTCCACTGAATGACTGCAACATTTCTCTGTCACTATACTGTCAAATATGCCCCATGTGTCAGGTCATCTTTTCCAGTACTTTGAAGAGTGTTGAGTCCATATCATATCAAGATTAGTTGAAAGAATTGGGACTACTTAGTCTGAAGAAAAGAGGAACCTGGGGTAGGGGACACTATAGATGTCAAGTTTTTGAAAGACTGTTTTTTACACAGAAATATTATATTTGTTCTATCAATCCCCCATGGATATGGGAAAAGTCCTTGACCAAACAAGAAATAGAGATCACAAGAAATTTTGATTATAAACAATTGAAAGTTTTTGCAAAAACAAAATCAATGCAGTTGAAATTAGAAAGGAAACTTTGAACTGGGAGAAAACTTTTGCAGTTTCTCTTAGAAAATCCCCTTCCCAAGGGCAGCTAGGTGGTACAGTGTATAAAGCAACAGCCCTAGATTTCAGAGGACCTGAGTTCAAATCCGGCCTCAGACACCTGACACTTACTATCTGTGTGACCCTGAGCAAGTCACTTAACTCTCATTGCCCCACCAAAAAAGAAAAAGAAAAAGAAAATCCACTTCATATCGCTCATTGTCTCTGATCTTCAGTTGGCCACTATGGAAAACCAGCATATATCATTTGTTGTACTTATTGAAAGTATGCTATATATGTTGATTACTTGGATTTATGTAACCTGATCATTTTCAAAGCAGATGCAATAGAATATATATCTCAGCCTGAAAAATTAAAAACCAACTAACCAAGCCTTTATAGGGTTCTAATTTGAATTTTTCTGTGGGTCTGTAAAACCTGATAGGAATAGGTTTCCCAGCTCTGTGTTAAGCCTTCTACAGTGAACAACTTCTAGTACTAGAGAGTGGTCGCTGGCATTCACAATGGCGAATTCCAGACGTGGGTGGGTAAGGAAAAACTGAATAAGTTTTAATTTTGTGTGTATACGCACATATCTAAACACAGAGACATATATATTAAAGAAAAATATGGATTAAAATTTTTTTAAAGTTTTATTGATTTGGGGGTGGGTTATTTTTTAGCAAGTTGAGTTTCCAGTATAACTCTCCTCTGCTTTGATTCCCTCATTCTCCTCCCTCCCAACCTCATAACAATGAAAAATAGCCTAGTAAAACTGAAAAAAAAAAAGTTTGACAGCCTCCTGTACTCATGGATTTTCTATTCTTTTAAAAAAATTTTAGTAAGATTAAAATGAAGAAGTGTTCAGATTAACCCTGAGTAAAACAGGAATTATCCTCAAGTAGAATACCCTGAGTTTCTTGAATAATAAAGGTTTTTACTACATTTCTGTTTCCTATCCTATCATAGGGGTTTATTCTTAGGCAATGTATGATTGAAAAAACCTATAATAATCCACAAAAAATATTTAAATTATTATGAAATGGGAGGGTTGGAGACATCAACATGTCTTAATATAAATAAGTGATGTTCTAGAAGATATTGAAAGAAGCACAGTGACTGGGCTGGCTAAATGCATCTAAAAGAAAAAGGAATCCTGGCCACACAGGAGATTGGGCAAGAAGCCCAGGCTGTGGGATGCACCATGAGGTCATTAATGGATCCAAGCCGAGGCTGCATTCATAAGATATGACAGGAGTTCAAGAAATAATGAACTTCAGGGGCAGCTGGGTGGCGCAGTAGATAAAGCATCGGCCCTGGAGTCAGGAGGACCTGAGTTCAAATCTGGCCTCAGACACTTGATACTTACTAGCTGGGTGACCCTGGACAAGTCACTTAACCCTCACTGCCCCACAAAAAAACAGTAACTGAGAAGAACAAGCCAGACAGAAAAAGGATGATGGAAGAAGAGAGTAGAAAAATCAGGAAAATAAAAGAGGGTGGGGTGGAGAAGCAGCTTCCTTCTTACAGCAGCAGCTGGGGGGGGGGGGAAGAGTCTTCACTAGGACAGGGCTGTGGAAATGTAGCAGTAAAGGTAGGGACCTGCAGCAGCAACTGAGAGAGACAGGTGACAGCCAAGGAAGTTCTGGCGATAGTAGGGAGGTGGAGTGGCCAACCATCAAGGACACAGAATGTAAATTCACCACAGGACAGGGCATCCCAGTGCATTCGGGCTATTGAGAATTTCACTCCACTTAATTCAATTCACCAAACATTAAAAGGTAGAATGGGAGAGAGGGAATAACACTGAATTTGGAGCCAAAGAACCTAAGTTTGAATCCTGCCTTTGATATTTACCATGTAACTTTGGGAAAATCACTTGCCCTCGCTGGAACTCAATTTTCTTCTTAGGTCTCTTCCCACTGTATCGTATGAGCAAGGAGCTGTTCCTACAGATCAGGGTTTCTTAACATTCTTTGTGTAGTGGACCCCTCTGGCAGCCTGGTGAAACCTACGGACGCCTTCTTGAAAACACATAAAATAAAATATATTGGATTCCAGAGGAAACCAATAATAACAGAAAATAGGTATTGAAATATTTATTTTAAAAACAAGTTCATGGACCTCAGGTTAAGGCCCTTGCTATAGATGTGATATTTTTCCTTTCTTGGATGGTGCTCTGAGATTGTTCTTTGCTATTGAACTTGATTCTGAATCTTATTTATGTTGTTATCAGTTTTACAATAGGCATGTTTATATTCAAAATGTTTCTTGGTTACTGAAAGGTGGGCTGATTCCAACACTCTAAAAATAAACTAATGCTGTGATGTTTTTTTCTCAAACAAGGGTCTAGCTAGGGACATGAGCCAAGGAGATGGGTTATTATTGAAAATCCTGCATACCAAATCTGGTGAATTCACAAAGTCTTACTCTTATGCCTTCTCATGGTACCGAGGTGATCCTGGCCAATAGAGCACAAGCTCTGGAAGATTTTATAATAGTGGACAGGATTCAACTGTGAATGGATATCAATATATCTACATTCTGAGGATAATCCTAGCTAAGTTCAGGGAAGTTCATCACCAGTAGGCTGTCTACTTGGTGAGGAATTCTTTGGCTACGGTAACCATTGAATAAAAAGAACAAAAACAAAAATCCAAATTATTCTTCAGTCCTGTGCATTATCCTTCTGATTCTGCAGTAATGATATTAAAATGGAAGAAAACTATGCAGGAGGTGCTAAAATCATGGTATTCAGACCACATAGAAAGATAACCTGGTCACTCAAATCGTGGTACTCTAAATGTAAGCACTTTGTCCAGTGACCAATGAAACGACATCTGGAAGAAGTGACAGAGTGATGGGGTAGGGTGAGGAGAGGAAGGAGAGATACAAATACAAACAAGACAGACCTTGCCCCCAAGGAACTTACATTCTAATAGAAGACCACACAGTATAGGGGCACTGGAAATAGGGAGAGAGAGAAGGAGGAAGGAGACTAGCATAATAGCAACATGACTGTTGTGGAGAACAAAGTGGATCCAGAGATAATCTATTTTTATAAAGCACTTTGAAATTTACAAAGCATTTCACATGTTATTTTATTTAAGCCTCATAACAACCCTATGAAATAGGTGCTAAAGGAACTATTGTACCGATTTGGAAAACTGAGGATTAGAAAAGCTAAATGATTTGTTCAAGTTCACACAGCTGGTAAGCACCAGAGATAGAATTTTAATGCAGATTTTATTTTTTAAAAACTTTAAAATTTGGTTTAAAATTTTGAATTCCAAATTCTCTCCCTCCCTTCAAACCCTCCCCCACACTTTGAGAAGGAAAATAATATGATATCCATTATGTATTTGAAATTATGCAAAATATATTTCCATATTAGCCATGTTGCCAAAAAAAAAAAAGGAAAAAAATAAAAAATGCTTCAATCTGCACTCAGAAGTCATCTGTTCTCCCACTATGGTAACCCATGAATCAAATAAAAAAATACAAAGTACCCATTTTTCATCATGAGTCCTTTGGAATTGTCATGGATCATTGTATTGCTCAAAGTAGCTAAGTCTTTCACAGTGGATCATCATTACAATATTGCTGTTATTATGAATAATTTTCTCCTGATTCTAATTACTTTACTTTTGCATCAGTTCGTATACGTCTTCCCAGGTTACTCTGAATTCATTTCCCCATCTCATTTCTTATAGCTCAGTAGTATTCCATCACAATCATATACCACAACTTGTTCAGCCATTCCCCAGGTGATGGGCACTCCCTCAATTTCCTATTCTGTGCCATCACAGAAAAAAAAGAGCTCCTATAAATATTTCTGTACATGTAGGTCTTTTTTTGCTTTTTTTCTTTGATATCTTTGGAATGCAGACCTAATACTCATATTTTTGGATGAAGGGGTATGCACAATCTTATAACCCTTTGGGCATAGATCCAAATTATTCTGCAGCATGGTTAGAACACTTCACAATTCCACCAACAGTACATTAATATACCTGTTTTTCACATCCCCTCTAGCATTTGTCATTTTCCTTTTCTGTCATGTTATTCAATCTCAAAAGTCTAATGAATGACTAAGCCACAAGATCTCTCAGAAAACAAAAAAAGTTTCAGCTAAATGGGGTGATGACTCACAGGTTCTCATTGAAAAGGCAAATAAAGGAATTGGAAGAATTTGGTTTGTCATAGGTTCAAAGGCAAAAGAAAACAATTTCATAGGATACTTGTTCATCTCATTTGTAACTCATAATAAAACGTTTGTGAAAAGAATGTCATGAAGAGAATCACTGCTTATGCACCAATATCTCTTTCAGAAAGATGAAAGGGTTCTTTGAGTAAGATGCTCCCAATTAAATTAGTATATTTTAAAATTATATTTATGGTTTACACTGATTTATATTTATATGTTTATTTATACTCGATGAATTTAATGATAAGGGAGGGAAGAGTGAAAAGTACATTTGAAAAGGGGGTTCAGAAGTGAAAGAAGCCAAAAGTGTTTTTGGCAACCCTGGGACCTCAAACCTATGTAGGAGGGATGTTTTCTTCAAAGAACTGGGAAGTAACAGACACTGTAACTACCAAATAAGATCACATTATTTTGTCTTGATAATACTCTAATCAACAGGAAACAACTAGTAGGAATAATTTCTGAATCAGCATTCAAAAGTCAAACGCTAACTTGTTACAACAAAGATCAAAGTCAATACCAAAGTCACATCATAAACAAACTGGAGGATAATGAATGAAGATACCTTTCAAATTATGGATAAGGGAAGAATTATTGACCAAATAAGAGATAATCACAGGAGATAAAACTGACAACTTTGATTACTTAAAAAGATTTTGCACAAATAAAATAAAGGAGCTAAAGTTAGAAGGGTAATAATTAATGGGGGGAAAATCTTTACATCAGGTTTTTCTGATAATGTTAATATCAAAGATATCAGATATATATGTATATATATATAAGCAAGACACATCCCCTAATAGATAAAAGTTAAAGAATATGAACATAATTTTCAAAATAAAAAATGCAAACTATCAATAGCTATTTGAAAGAAATACTACTAATAAAAATTCAAATTAAACAACTCTGCTTCTCAAATTGTCTCCTGCCCCTCACATTGGTATCGATGAGCAGAATCAGGAAAATGACAATTACTGGAGTTGTTGTTGAGGACAGGAACACTAATGGGATGTTGATGGAGCTTTGAATTATTCTAGCCATTCTGGGAAAGAAAAGGAAAAAAAAACCACTAAACTTTCCATATGTTTTGATCTAGTAATAATGCTATTCAAAGAGATCAAAGACCAAGGTGTGGACTCACATATATATGAAAATATTCATAGGAACACTTTTTTGTGGCAGCAAAGACCTAGAAAGTAAGGAAGTATGAATCAATCAGGAAATGTCTGAAGAGATTATGGTATATAAGCATAATGGAATATTATTCTGGGATAAGAGATGATTAAAAAGACGGACTGAGAAAAAGAGGAAAGTTTACATGTGTGAACTGATACATAGTGAAGTAAAGAGAGAATAATCTAAACAATGACATTATTAAAAAATTCTGTAAGAACTCTGATCATGAGAGGTCAATAGTAATGATGCCAAAAAGAAAGAAATGAGGATCAATGAAACCTTTTTTAAAAATGGGGCAGCTAGATGGCACAGTGGATAAGCACCGGCCCTGGATTCAGGAGTACCTGAGTTCAAATCCAGCCTCAGACACTTACTAGCTGTGTGACTCTGGGCAAGTCACTTAACCCCAATTGCCTCACCAAAAAAAAAAAATGCATAGAAACGAAAACAATGGAGAATTCAAAGGGAAACACAAACAACTAGGGCAGTTTTGGAATGACCATGTTGAATTTTATTTACATATATATATATGTGTGTATGTGTATACATATATATGTTGTTTTTTTTTCGGGGCAATGAGGGTTAAGTGACTTGCTCAGGATCACACAGCTAGTGAATGTCAAGTGTCTGAGGTTGGATTTGAACTCAGGTCCTCCTGAATCCAGGGATGGTGCTTTATCCACTGTGCCACCTAGCTGTCCCTATACATATAGATTTTAAAGCAAGCTTTAACTACTAAATACTTGAGATGTTACCTGCAACCTTCTTTTTCTTGTCCTTTTTATAGAAAAATGTTCATGTTTGTCAAGTTTAGAATTTTAAAAATTAACATCTTGAAAAAATCAGTGCCAAAGTAAAAATGAGATGTCAGTGTGTAATTGAGCTAATTCCAAGTTGACCTAGTTTTAAAAGCTTCTGACAGAAAAAAAAATGAATAAAAGAACAGACACTGATAAAGACTATTACCATTTGCTGAGGAAGTTTAATGGAAGTAAAACAATTACCACAATAAGAAGACCTAAAAAGTTCAGAAATCTTGCCAAAAGAAAGCTATATGCTCTTTAAGAGGTATAAAAATGCTTTTCAAAAAGATAAGAAGAGTAGCTGAAGTAGACCAGGGAAGTCCATGTTGAAATAGATACAATATTGAGGTTTTGCAAAGATTTATTCTCAAAATATCTTTAAAAAGGGAAGATATGAAATGTTTTGAAAAAATCATGGATCCTATTATTTCCCTTCCCCCAAAGCAACTGAGAAACTTTTTTTGGGGGGGGGGCAGGACAATGAGGGTTAAGTGACTTGCCCAGGGTCACACAGCTAGTAAACGTCAAGGTCTGAAGTCAGATTTGAATTCAGGCCCTCCTGAACCCAGGGCCGGTGCTTTATCCACCGTGCCACCTAGCTGCCCCAGAGAAACTATTAGTATACTATTGCTATGTGCATGCTTTCCCAACTTAAAAAAAAATCTTTATGAGAATACACATTCATTGTGAGCATCCTTAAAGAAGATTTGAGAGAACAGGCATGCTTTCACTAAGAATGGTCTACAGTAGATTTGATCATTATAGTCACAAAACTGACTGAAAGCTTGAGTCCTATTTTGTTTATTGTTTGTTGCCAATAAAATTAAAAGGATCTGATTTTGTAGCGTCAACAAGGTGTATCCCATTTAAATGTCATCATCATACAATATTTTTTTTAATTCAACAAAAAATAACTTTGGTTGATGATTTGCTAATAAGGTATGAAATAAGAATTACAGATATCAAGGGAGGAAGAAAACAAAGGTGTCTATTAGACATGGAGCATGTCCAGGATAGTGTCTGAATGAAAGATGAACTCCCCAATGATAAGAGATTCATAGATTTATAAGGGATTATATCCTAGCAGGTGTCATTTAGTGCACTCTCCTTGTTTTATAGATATAAAAATTGAGGAATAGAGAGATTTAGTGACTTACCCAAAGGGCAGATCTGGGATTCAAACCCATGTTTGAATGGGTTGGTTTTTTTCTCCTGCTGCATCATACTGTCTTCTTAAGGAGTTCTTCCTGGTCATAAGTGTTTCAACATGCCATAGAATACCATAGAGCCTCCTAAATGAGATTTGTAATCATTCAAATGTGTTCAGCTTAAAAATCCATAGAGTAAAACCAGGTGTGTAAAAAAAAATATTGACCAGACTATAATTTGCAGTTAGCCAGATAATAGATTTAGAGTTGAAAGGGACCTTTCAAACTGGAAGACTATTCATAGAGCTAAACCATCAGTTAACAAGTATTTAGAAAGGGCCTACAGAATGCCAAGTACTCTGCTAGGCACTGGTGACAAAAACACACACAATAGATAGTTCCTGGCCTCAAGAAGCTTATATTGTAATAGAAAAGTACAATATATACAAGAAAGTGGTACCTGGGGAGGGGAGTTTGGGTCTGCTCTGAGCAGAGTGATCTGTGAGTCAGACCATAAGGCCATAAATTGTCACATACTATTGTTCCAAGATCAAGAACCAACAAGAACCTATATCAAATTGCTTGCCATCTTAGCAAGGGGGGAGGAAAAAAATTTGGAATTCAAATTTTTTAAAATAAATATTAAAAGTTTTCTTTACATATAATTGGAAAAAAATAAAATACTATTAAAAAAACCTGAAATGGTGGCAGGGTTAAAATATGGTGACAGGGCAGAGGGTAAGGTACCTAGGAAGGAGAGGCCTTGGTAGATGGGTTGATGGGAGTCCTACCTAGCTAGTTATATATAGTAGTTCAGATGCATTTTCATTCACTTATTCACTTACTCATCCACCAGTCAGAACAACTTATCCTCAGGGTGGTGTCCTAAGAGTGAATGGATTATCTCTATCCCACTTCCCCCCTCAGGGTGATAGGTAGAGGTTAATAGACATAGATCTTGGACAGACAACTGTAGAAAGACAATTGGACAATCAGCCAAGACAATTTTCTTGGACAGACAATGGGTATGGATAACAAACTGGGCCCAAGAGTTAATATGAGAAGGAAAGTAGATTGACTTTCTTTTGGGAAAATGTACAGTTCTTTTAGTGATCTCAAATTTTCCCACAAAACAAAGATGTCTTTTAAAAAAAAACATTAATATTCTTCTAGTGATGCTATATGGCTTTGTATCAATGAAACACTGATCTCTGATGAGAGGTTACAATGGGCAATGGAGAGGCGTACAGTGAATATGAGTAGGTCACAGTATGTTATCAAAGAAGAACAGTGTAAGAGAAGATAACAATGACAATAGTTATGGATAACCAAACAAGCCTACTTGCTACACTGGTACTCATTCAATGTTAGAAAAAGCACCCAACGTATCGAGTAAAGATTTTAAGTTGAATTTATGGAAAAAAACATGAACAAGAGATACATAGGATGAAAGAGCATGAAACAGCTAAAAACTATACTACCTGAGGGAGTACTCACAGTCATGAGATCACAAATAAGTTATTCCATTTAATCTGAAACAAAAAGGAAAAATATAATCTAATGGTAAAAACCAACACAGGAGAACCTGTACCATCACCATGAATCCCATCCCAGGATTCAATGTATTTCTCCACTTCTTTCAGGCTTGGCTTTAAAGGAAGGTAGAACGATGGTCAGTGAGTGACCTCCAGAAAGCAGACCATTTATTAGCTCTAGCTCCTAATTATAGTTGTTGTGTTTGTCTTAGTCATCCCCCTTTTCCTCTTCCCCAATTCTCCCTTTTTGGCATTCATTCTAAGCACCTACCACCCTCCTGCTCAGGGCTGTACTTTTCCACAACAGGCCTCCTAATGGAGTTAGCTAATGCTTTGGACTTCCACCTTCTTCCTAACACTCTACCCTGCCCACCTTCTTCCTTAGGGTTTTACTTGGTGCTAAGTGACTGGCACTAATTTGTTTTGTTTTGTTTTTTAGTGAGGCAATTGGGGTTAAGTGACTTGCCCAGGGTCACACAGCTAGTAAGTGTTAAGTGTCTGAGGCTGGATTTGAACTCAGGTACTCCTGACTCCAGGGCCGGTGCTCTATCCACTGCACCACCTAGCTGCCCCAACTGGCACTAATTTGACAAACTGATTTTGATAAGCTGCTTGTTAATGGCTGATAATGGCATAATGCATTCATCCTTATGAAGGAAATATGATATAATCACATGTCAGAAATGGAAGGCACCTTAGAGAACATTTGTTTAAATCATCTCATTTTATACATGAAAAAACCTAAAGTCTAGAGAGGGGAGATGACTTAACGAAAGCCATGCTGCTACTTAGTGAACCAAGCCATAAATCTGTAGCCCACTTATCGTTAGTATCTCTTTGCTCGCTAAACTGCCAAACCAAAGTTGGGTGAATCTCTTCATGTGTCAATGAGATTCTGCTCATCATTTTCTTTATAACATTATTCTCTCTAACTGTAAGCCTTTCTTCTTTGCAATCTGCTGTGGACAAACATTCCCATGCAAAAATCATTGTAAAGCAACACCAAGATCCCAAACACTTCTTCCCTAATATTCAAAGTCATTTTGTCATTGGTCAGCATTGTGGAGATGAGCCTGAAATTGATTCTGTATAGAATCTGTCCTCCATTCAAGTTGGTATCTGGATGACATCAAGGTAGAGCTCCCTCTCTCAACCATGTATCTGCACTGTGTCCTGAGGAAAGTGTTGGCTACATCATCATTTCATTTTATCAGTAGTCACTTATAGAATATCAAATATAAATCATTATTTTTCTTTCCTAAAATATTTCCTCCATATGATGTTATGTTGGTTATAGAGATGCTGAAGGGTGAAGACTTGGATTCAAATCCTGACTCTGATACATACTAGTTTTGTGATTCTGGGCAAGTTACTTATCAATGTTGCAGGGAATCTCTAACATTGGAAATGACAGAAAAGTTGCTGATCTGACCCACATTGGTAGAGGGAGTTTCCTCACATGGACTTCCCTACACCAATAAAACCATAGATTTAGCCAGATTCTTCTCATGCTGAAGTATTTGTTACTCATAGACAATATCCCATCTCCCACCTCCGAGCCTTTGCGGGTGATTTCCCAAATCTGTAGTGTGCCATCCTCCTCATGACTTGTCCCTAGGTTCTTTCAAAGCACAACTTTGCTGCCACCCACAGGAAGCCTTTACTTATCTCCTCCTACTCCCTGTAGTATTCTCTCTTCATATTACTTTATATGTACTTTGTATTTACTTGTCTGTGTGTGTGTGTGTGTGTGATCCTCACAGTAGAATATAAGCTTCTTGAGGGCAAGGACTGTTATTTTGGTCTTCTTATCCCCAGTGCCCAGAATAGCATATGTCTCATGGGAGATACTTAATACATGTTTGTTGAATTGAATCACTGAGTTAATAACAGTAATAGATAACACTTATATAGTTTAAGGTTTACAAAGCTCTTTACAAATATCTTGTTTGATCCTTCTAACAAACTTGGGAGGTAGATGCTATTATTATTCCCATTCTGTAGAAGAGGAAATTAAGGCAGATAGAGGTTATGTGACTTTTCTAGGGTCACACAGCTAGTAAATGTTGGAAGCTGAATTTGAACTTAGGTCTTCTGGACCCCAGATGCAGAGCTCAATCCACTGTACCATCCAGTGTTACTCATTCAGTGACACTGGCTCCCTGACTGTTCCAAGAACAAGACACTCCATCTCTCTCACCTCCAGGCATTTTTTTTTTTAATTTTTGGGGGCAATGAGGGTTAAGTGACTTTCCCAAGGTCACACAGCTAGTAAGTGTCAAGTGTCTGAGGATGGATTTGAACTCAGGTCCTCCTGAATCTAAGGCCAGTGCTTTATCCACTGCACCACCTAGCTGCACACCTCCAGGCATTTTCTATGGCTGTCCCCCAGGCTTGAAGCACTCTCCCTCCTCCCCTCTGACTGTTGGCTTTCTTTAAGTCCCAACTAAAATCCCATCTTTTACTTTCCCCCAAACCCAGTTAATTCTAGTCCCTTCCCCTAGTTAATTATCTCCTATTTTTCCTGTAGATAGCTTGCACTATATATATTTGCATGCATGTTGTCTCCCTCATTAGACTGAAAGTTCCTTGGGGGCAGGTAGGTGGCGCAGTGGATAAAGCACCGGCCCTGAATTCAGAAGGACCTGAGTTCAAATCTGACCTCAGACACTTGGCACTTACTAGCTGTGTGACCCTGGGCAAGTCACTTACCCCTCATTTGCCCACACAAAAAAGAAAAAAGAAAAAAAGAAAACGCCTTGAAGGCAGAGGTTATCTTTGGCCTCTTTTTGTATCCTTAGGGCTTATCACAGTGTCTGGCTCAAAGCAGGCACTTAAAAAATATTTATTGGTTGACTGATAGTCAGAGAACCTGTCTCATACTGTTGCTATGGATAAAAAAATGAACAAAAATAACCCCTCCTCCCTCAAAGAGCTTATATTCTATTGAGCAAGACAACGTGTACATCTACAGGGATACAGTTAGCCCTTCCTCACTGAGACTCCCCATCACGGTTTCAATATATTGAAAGTTAGCAGAAGAAATGAAATGGGAATTTGGGGGAAGTTTGTGGAATACACTAAGGCCAGCAGATGACACAGAAAAAGTTTAGAAATTCAGAAACGCCTAAAATATATGTATAGTATCATATAATGTCAACATATTTTATCTTTTAATAGCATAAATATACAGAATTTCTTTTTAAAAGTGAAAATAAATTAAAAATTCGAAGTCTGTGAAAAGAATACAAAAGCCAGCAGACGACATACAAAGGCTACTACATTGTACACAGTTTTTCCAGATGGGGGGGGGGCACCACACCCCTAATCCCCACAATGTAAACCACCAGAATAAATATAATAGAAATACACAGTAATTAACGGGAGGCAGGGCAATAGTAGGTAGGGGAATGAGGAAAGGCCTCACATAGAAGGCAGTGCTTCATCTGAGTCTTTAAGGAAGGGAAGGAATTGCCTCTTTCTTTCTTTCTTTCTTTCTTTCTTTCTTTCTTTCTTTCTTTCTTTCTGGGCAATGAGGGTTAAGTGACTTGCCCAGGGTCACACAGCTAGTAAGTGTTAAGTGTCTGAGGCTGGATTTGAACTCAGGTCCTTCTGAATCTAGGACCAGTGCTTTATCCACTGTGCCACCTAGCTGCCCCAC